>NC_054745.1:14281978-14324478 GCF_018143015.1 Lytechinus variegatus | reverse complement strand
TACTGCTATTACCACCACCACCACCACCACCACTACTACTACTACTACTACTACTACTACTACTACTACTACCACCACCACTACTACTACTACTACCACCACCACTACTACTACTACTACTACTACTACCACCACTACTACTACTACTACTACTACTACCACCACTACTACTACTACTACTACTACTACTACTACTACTACTACTACCGCTGCTGCTGCTAGTTATACAACTAGAACATCTTACACAACGACCAATGACTACTTCTTCTTCTACTACTACTGCCTCTTATTCTACTACTTCTGCTACTGCTGCTATTTATACTACTAGAACATCTTACAAAATGAATAATGTGAGAATTGCTTCTATGTTGGGTCTTTTGCACGTCAGCAAGAGACTACAAGGGCTTGCTCTTTTTGGTAGTCTGGTGATCCGGAGCAGACGAATTGGTCTGAAGCGGCTGGTTGCTGGTCTGAAGCAGACGTCGGAGGTCTGAAGCAGACAACGGCGGAAACTACAAGTATAGCAGAGCCAATGGGTATTGTCATGAGAGCCTGACTGCAGAGGGACGTGGAGTCGAATCCAAGCCATGGCGTGTTTTGATATACACTCGACCGACATAGGGAATTTGGGGGGGTCCATCCCCCTCTCCCACAATGTGCAAGTGGTTATGAGTCTTTCTGATTTTTTAAAGGCCAAAACGTCGGCAATACTGGTCTATTATATGGCAATAGTGATATATGTTTTTCGCTACTTTCGCTTAATCATAGGGACAGGACTATGCTCCCATGCAAGTATATTAAATTTTCGCCATTTTGTATTTTTGTATAAATGTAGACAAGTAAAACACATGGGCGTCAATCCAAACTTGAGCATGGGTGTGTGTGTATGTGTCACAAGGGCGGATCCGACTTTCACCAATAGGGAACAGGGCCCAAAATTATCTTCATCTATATTTTCCCCGATCAGTCACTACTTAGTTTTATTCTTATAAAACAACATAAACATGAAATAATCTCATAAGCCTTATAAAAAGTACGAGCGCGAAGCGCGAGCGATTTCTTTTTACTTTCATGTATTTTTTCCTGAAAATGTAATATTCAGGGCAATGTTATGTGTGATCCCGAACAAGATTTGTGGTAACTAGATGGGTAATGCGAACGCTAAGCACGAGTTTGTATT
This sequence comes from Lytechinus variegatus, assembly GCF_018143015.1. NCBI lineage: Eukaryota > Metazoa > Echinodermata > Echinoidea > Temnopleuroida > Toxopneustidae > Lytechinus > Lytechinus variegatus. The sequence continues at coordinate 14,323,298 of NC_054745.1, read as the reverse complement.
AACTTTGTATTAACTGTTCAAGCATTGTCGAAAAGGGACCTGTTAAGGACTGCTTACAGTTACCAACGAAAATGGTACATATTTCAATAATGCGAGCGCGAAGCGCGAGCAATTTTTTTTTGACATTCCGACCTAAAAAAGGGGTCATTCTAGGCACTTTTTGTGTTAATAAATGGTGTAGGTATGTAAGTAAACAATTGATGCGAGCGCGAAGCGCGAGAGGAAGAAAATTGAGATTTTGGACCTAAAAGCAGGACACTCTGGCATCATCATTAATGCTATCGTGAAGCGTGAGCAAACAATTATTGATATTCTGATGGGAAACTGGATAATTTTGAATAAAAAACATGCAGGATATAGCGCATGTTTTCGATTTAGACCTAGAATTCTGAATACATTTTTTTGGTGGAACATTATGAAATACACGTAGACGTATATGAACTTAGTAAATCAAACAATGTGACCACGCAGCGTGAGCTTAAAATGCTGATTATGTAGACCATAAAACGGACATTTTATAAATGAAAAAAAATAATGAAAGCTCGATGTCCGAGCTAAAGCATGTTTTGTATATTGACTTCAAAACTTGCTCCATATCAGCCTCATGAGCAAGATATGAATTTCATCCAACAGGCGATTATGGCGCAAAGCTCAAGCAAAAAAAATATATAGTAACATGAAAGATTTTTTTTCAAGTCTTCCCCTCACATTATTTCATTCACTCATCTTCCTCCTCTTACTTTCTCCTTCTTTTTTTTCTTCTGTCTTTCTTCTTCTTTTCCTTTTTTCGTTTCTTCTTTCTCCCTTTTTTTTTGCTCTGCCAATTTTTTTATGGGGGGCACACCAAATCGCGGGGGGGGGGGGGCACGTGTCCCCCAGGCTCCCCGTAGCTACTCCACTGGACACAATAGCAACATGCAAGCATGTCACTTTTATAGGTATACTTCAAGAATATGACATATCATTTTCATCATGACTTAGTCCAATAACTTGTAGTAGAGGTGTAGTATCTTCCAAATTTCATCCTCCTTCTTTGCTCAACTCTGCCTTACATTACTCACTATCTTCAGTGGATTACACTTTGATACCAGTTACTTCCACTCCCTGGCCATAAACATGTCAACAAGTTGTCAGTGTAGTGAAGGTTCGAATTGTGTCCTTTGCTCCAAAGTATACAGTTTATCCATATATTAAGAGGATTCATCCTAGTCAGAGATTAATGAATATCAGAAAAGAAATTTACCAGAAAAAAATAAAAGTGGAACCCCTAATCTTTTTCCTGGTACCTTACTAATACAATTTACACCGCTCATGTTCTGAACCAATATAGCTGAAAGACAAAATGGATGGTGGAAGGGGCTGACTGATCAGCCCGGTAAAGCAACTTTTTCAGCCTTGTATAATAAATACCCTTATTAAAAGGATTATTCATAGTAGCCAGCTCAGTGAGGCATCAGTGAGAGATTCATCTCATACTTGCTTGCCATACCTTGCAAAAATGGAATTTGTACCTGTTGTCTATCTGATAAATTTGTTCAGTCATGCATGGTGTCATTGGTTAAAAAAAGTATCAATTTGACTAATTTAACATGTAATATTTTAAAATCTTGAAATATTAACTCTTAAAATTTTGATTACTTTTTTAATACATACTGTTTTCAGCTTCTCTTATGCATCCCTTTAAGAACCAAGCCAGTTTCATTATAAAAATAATAATTCAAATTTTAAAGGGCAAATCAACCCCAACAAAAAAAAGACAACAAAAGAAATGTGAAATATCATAATTTTTCTTCATTCTGTTTTTAAACAGGATTTGATTTGTCCCTGAACATGTCAAAAATAAAGAGCTTTGCATTTCAAAATTGCAAATATTGAAATGGTCTATACCGTATCTAATAAAATACAAAGGAAATAGTGAGTGTGTGACATCATCCACTGTCTCATTTGCATGTCGCCCTTGTTATGTATATAGCTGTTTTTTTTTTAAATGAAATTTTTGAACATACCAAAACTTCTTATTTCACATACAATTTTGAGTAAATTTTCAGTTTTATTCATGTTTTTTTTTTCTTTGTGTCTCTCTTTCTTCAAATTAACTTTTGTTGGAGTGGACTTGCCCTTGATGGGGTGCATACATGTTTTACTTGGGGTACCCATGAATGGAGCCATATTATTTAGCACTGTTTACTTCGTTAAACTTCATAGGTATATCTCATCCTACCAAAAAGTAGATGGATGGATCGTACCAGGCCGTAATAACGGCAAAAGCTTCTGTCTTCTGATTCGCTGAAAGTACCAGGACGGTACGCGTACGTACGTACGGTCTTTCCAGATCCATTACACGTCCGTCATACTCCACCGCTATACATGTACTGTATGTTAGGCCGTGCATACCCACATAAAAAAAAACAACACGCCGTGCGGGTCTCCATGTGAGTGCTCAGGTGTAGGGCCTACCCCGGGGTCGTTCGAACAGGAACAGCTCATAGACGGCGAGCTGCGCTGCTTTTGAATGCGAATTTACCCACCGTTAATTGCATCGAAAACTTACATGACAGTTTTTCAAGGGGAATCAACTCTCATTTCCTTGAGAAGGTATGCACATATCCCCACCCCGATGGTCACTCTTCTATTGTGACAAAAACTTGGGGGGGGGGGGTACATTTGATTGTGTGTCCCCCCTGAAAAGAATCATGGGGGGACACGCACCCCACCCCCGTCCCCCACCAATTGACGCCCATGGTAAAACATACAAAGTAAAACATGTCAAGGGATACAAACAAAGGTTTGCAAACACTTTCAAAGTTTGAATCCCAACAATATGAATACAATAAAATAGCATCAAGACAAAGACATAAGTTTAGGCCTTAACTTTTCTTATTAAAATCTTAGCTAAATTACCTTTTCATCACCCATGAATAAAATCAACTTGTAGAAAATTTATTTATCTTTCATATGACACTACTTTTGTGGCAAATGAATGTTTGTGTCGGAATTTATGAACGAAAATCCAAATCCCATGAATATGGCGGTCATCTTGGACCCCATCTTGAATTTGAACCCCTTGCGACAATATTTCGTTTTGGGAACATCAATATTCATTCACTAGACATCTTACGGATTACAAAAATGCAGGTACAAAAAATATATATCAATGGGGTGCATGGGAACCCTATCTCTCCCCCCTACTAGAGGTGTCGCTGACTTGTGGGAAGGAAGTTTGCCTCGGCTGGAGCTGGCGTTTAGGTGGGAGGGGGCGTTGAGGTAGGGGATGAAGTTGGTACTGGGGCTGTGGATGAGATGAAGCCATCTGGTAGCGAGGTACGTCAGAGCGTTGCTGGACCAATGATGGAGTAGGCGTTTGTTGACGATTGACCGACTGCTGACGAGAAACTGGTTGGAGTTGGGAAGGTGGAGGGGCGTTGGTCCTGAGTCTGAAGAAGAGGTGGGACCGTCTGATAGCGAGGGACATCCTTCCGTTTCTGGTTCGGTGGTGGGGTATATGTATACACCTGCGCCGTCTGCTGACGATCAACCTGTTGAAATTGAGAGGTCCCATCCAAACGACGGCGTCGCAAGGGGGCACGAGTTGTTCAAGGGGGGGGGGGGGGAGTTGTAAACCCGTTGAAGCATATAATCCTTTCGTGTCTTAATTGGGCTTAGCAGAAAAAGAAGACTTAGGGGACAAAGGGTGACATTTATTTGGGAAGTCTGACAAAGCGTTAATCACGTTTTGGCTTTAAATCGCTTGATTGGTGATCCAGACGTACAGAAATTTATTTACATTGCATTCAAACGTTTCCATTGGCGTCACACTTGAAGTCACAAACCACACATTGATTGGCAGAACCAGTGTTTGACGGTCTTTGGCTCACAGTGCGTTCTACATCATTCGCACTGACACTGAAATTACCTTCGTTACGTATGCAGACAAAATGGAGACAAATTTCAGGGTTCAAATTAGTGGAAATAAGGATAAAATTGTTTTTCAATATCGTCATTTTCAAGATCAGTATCCTTATGTACAATGTGGGATGTGCAGATGGCATTAATAGCGTGGCGAATGCTGGTTACATTGTTCCCTTACACTTATAACGTGTTACAGATATTGTTTAGACGCTAAGAATATGGCAAATAGTATACAGTATATAAAGGAAAATGATTCACTCATATATAAATGTTCAAGAAATAGACTCATGTGGGAGTTGGTATTGAAGATGAGCACAAAGTGTAATGACTGAGAATGAGAATATCAACGAAGCGCTTGTAGGATGTTCCGGTAGTATACAAAATACGGGGTCATTCCGAGGGTCCGATAGTTCGCGGGTCCGATAATCTGCGGGTCCGTTAGACCGCGGGTCTGATAGTCCGCAATGAAGTTTCCAACTTAAAAAAAAAAAAAAAAATGTTGTCTAGTTTGATGGAATAGCACTCAGTTGTATAGTTATCACTCTTTATGTATCTTGCCATGTTTATTATCGTTTATACTTCACTTGTCATGCTGCTGTGAATGACCCCTGAGCCCACGCACACATGACCTCTCCACTATGACTATCATTGCTTGATTCCACATCGACCTCATGCTCCAGTGTGGAAGGTATGAGTGGGCTGCCTCAGAGGTTATGTTATTTCATTTGTTGTATCCTTGTACACCCCTTCGGGGTTTTATTTGAAGGATCGTTAATAAATTTGAAACTTTGATAGTCCGCGGGTCCGTTAGTCCACGGGTCCGTTAGTCCTCAGTGAGTGTAAAAATAATGATCAGGATATAGTGAGATCAAATGTGATCGAGAGGTCAAAAGGTCAAATAATACGAGACCATAGGGTTCTATCGGGCGCGGATCCATGCACCCAGCCCCCCCCCCCCCGAAAAAAGAGGGAGGAAGGGGGGAGAAGAAAGACAAGAAAACAAAGAGAGGAAAAGTGGGAAAGAAGAGAAGAAAAAAGAGAGGATGAGGGTCAAAGGAAGAGAGAAGAAGGGGAATGACGTAAATAGAAAGAAAAAAAAAAATGATATTGGGAAAAGAAAGAGGGAGATATTGACCGGGACGTCGATTTGATGTTCGAACTATGGGGCGCCGAATTGATGTTTGAACTACGGGGGGCAATTAATGTTTGAACTAGGAGTGGGCGTCCAGTTGATGTTCGAACTAGGGGTGTCAAATTGGCGTTCGAACTAGGGGTGTCAAATTGATGTTTGAAACTAGGGAGGGCGCTCAATATTGATGTTCGAAATTGGTGGTGGGGGGGGGGGGGCCTGCCAAATTGATGTTTGAACTAAGGGGGCCGGGGCTCCAAATTTATGTTCGAATTAGGGGAGCGCCATTTTGATGTTTGACCAGAGGCGACAAATACATATCGTACTTTTAATAGCAAAAGACGATGAAAAAGTCATTTTTTATATCGGAATATGATTTTTGTTTGGTTCGATCTTCGAGCTCTCGTCACTTATTTGAGGACGATACCCCCTCCTTTCCATTCTTAGAAAAAAGTGGATAGATGTCCCAATTTCCCAAGTTTAGATCGCGATTTCCTCTCGCACAAAATGTTAATTAGTTATCAATCCTGTGAAAAGTGCTCAGAATATCCGCTTTTCATGTCGGAAAATTAAAAAAATAAGTCACATCCTGCTTCATTTCAATATTCTCGCATAAATTGTTGACTTTGATACTTATCTTTAGAATGATTACGAGAAATACATTTTTAGTTTTCCAGTCGAAAAATTAGTGAGATACCTATTCTGTTCATAGTTATACAGACTGTATGTAAAAATTGCCAGTTTAAAGTCGCAATTTTTTTTCAATTCTTACTTTGCGCTCGCATCATTTATAGTATAGTTTTGTTCATAGTTACAAAAAAATTCGAGTCTAAAAATTGGAAAATTAAAAAATTCAGCTCGCGCTCGCATATTGACGGACGAGTTACTATCACAAATGGGTCCGACATCGCCAAATTACAGTCTAAGTCATTTAGTAGGATATTGCTATAATTGTGTCTTTATTTTATAACGTCGTTTTCTCATTATTCTGCCCATACACTTATATTCATATTCCAACCATGGAATAGTGATATATTTCACTCTGATAGTGATGTTCTTTTACGATGGAAAAAAATAAATCTTTTCACATTCTGGACTCAGAAGCGGATCTAGAGGGGGGGGGGGGTGGGGGGGTTGCAACCCCCCCCCCAAAAAAAAAAAAAAAATCGGGGAACATTTTTTTAAATCGTCATTGCCGATTGGCGCCGAAGCAGCGTCGATTGTCTTGGAGACCGTGCTTCGGCGCAAATCGGCAACGACGATTTCCCGCCAATTCATAGGAGCTGAAGAAGCGTCCCGGGTCGGACGTGAAACTGTTCTCTGTTTCAATCAAAGTAAGTCCAGATGAAAAGATTTATTCTTTTTCATCGTAATTTGAGTTTTCCTGGATGAATCAATCCTTACATCAGTTTATTGATGTTCTTTTAGTTATTTTAGTACTATTCTTACTCTCATTAATAATAACTGCCTATTTCCAGTCCGTTTTGAATAGGATAACATTTTTTATAGATTCGTGTAGATTGTATTGATTAATTTTTTTTCTATTGCTCGCTGTGATTTTAATTGTGATTAAAAGTAACATGATTAAAAGTGAATGACTTCTGTGAAATTTCTTAAATAACGACTGAGACTATATTGTCTGTAACTCTCAATAACCATTGAACATTTTGAACGTTAAAAGATGGTTTTAAAACTTATTCTGAATTTAAATAGACAGTATCATTATCATTCCAATTTGGAATAATAATGATACTGTCTATTTAAATTCAGAATCAGTTTTTAAACCATCTTTTGACGCTCAAAATGTTCAATGGTTATTGACAAGTTTGATCGAAGTTATTGATCTCTAAATTCGTTTTTGAACTGATAGATCATCATTTTTGCCATGTTTCACATGCATGACGGTATTTATTTGTTGCATGTACTTTTATTCTTTTGAGATACAGCCTTATGGAGGACTTATGTCTTTTACTCTCATTGGATGATAATACTGTCAATTTAAATTACCAATCAGATTGTTTAACCATCTTTTATGATGCTCATAATGGCCATTTGTTACTTGACTTACATAAGCCCTTTTACACCTTCACGGAAGCAACACGGATCATCCCGGATTGTCAATCCGGGGTCATCCGTGTACAGTCCGGGACTACCGTGTACACTCCGGCTACTCATCCGGCGCCATCCTTGATGTACCGGCATGTCCGGGAGAAAAATTGAACATGTTCAATTTTTCATCCCGGAGTACACGGACTGATAATCATCCGTGTTCATCCTTGTAGCCTCCTTGTACATCCGTGTAGCTACCGAATGCATCCGGGAGGCTCCTTGTAAGAACCGGGTGATCCTTGTTAAAACCGGCTTTGTCCGGGGTCAAATGTTTGTATTGTTTGCGTACATGAACAATAGTCATTATTCATAACCAAGCACGAGCATGCTCCAGATGCTGCAAAAAGGGACAAAACTTCATTCTAGCCAGTACAGAATGTGAGCAACCGTGAAGGTCCGTGTAAAGACCCAGTAACATCCGTGATCATCCTGGTATTCCGTGTTGGCTCCGGGAGCATATCAAACAGGATCCCTATTGCTACCTTGCCTATCCTTGTAGACTCCGTACTTTTCCGTACATATCCGTGTTAATAACCAGTTAACTCCGTACTCACTCCGGGAATGCTAGGAAAATACAAATTTGGCACCCCGGATCATCACGGACTGAGATCCGTGATGATCCGTGTTGCATCCATGAAGGTGTAAAAGGGGCTTTAGACCTGTTAGAGCTAATCGCCTCCTTGTAAACATGGAAAACGTTTAATCCTGCTTATAGGTCATTCCATGATGTTTAAGATGCATGACGATATCTCTGTTCTTATTCAGGAATGACAAATAGTGTAACTTTTCCAGTGTTATTTGGGATAATGGTATTGCTGTCTATTTTAAAGACCAAATAAGATGATTTAGCCATCTTTTATTATGTCTAGGGTGGCCATTGGTTTGGAAGAAAAAGTTCTTCTAGCTATTTTTAACCGTTTTTTTAGGAATCTGCTTATTGGGCGTCCAGTTTTTATCTTATTAATGGTCAGCATGAATGGCGATATCCATTACCTGTTTAAATACTATTTGTATCCCATTCTGTGCGGATACAGTTTTTTCTGGAATGAAAGAGACAATTTTTTTTAAATTATCGTGAGAATGTTTAGAATGTTCATTGACTCTTGACATGTTTGATCAAAGTTATTGACCTCTAATTTTTTTTCAACTGAAAGGTCATCCTTTTTGCCATGTTTAACATTCATGACGGTATTTAGTTTTTTGCAATTTCCTTATATTCTATTGATATACAGTCGCATGGATGACTTTTGTCTATTACTCTTATTATTATTTGGCGTCAACTGTGCCTGGGAGGTGAAAAGCGAACTGAATCACTATGACCCGCAGGTCTCTCCTCCCGATATAACTGATTGGGGGGAATGCAGGTGGACCACTACACCGATACGAATAGTGCAATGGGTTCTTAACGTGCAAAGGTGGTGACTCTCCTCTACACGGGACCTCCAATTAACGTCCTATCCGAGGGACGAAGTGTTTTCCATTGTAACATAGCCTGCATATATGAAACATGGGAGAGACGTTTGCACACAACGCACTGGCTTCAGTCATCCGCCCCGGGTGGACTCGAACCCACGATCTTTGGTTCGACGGGCAGACGCGTTACCGACTGAGCCAACACCGCTCTCGAAGCCAACAACGCTCTCTCATTTGACAATGATAGTACCTTTTAATAAGAAATGTTTTTGTACTACACTTGGCAAGGGTAGGGGAAAAAACGACATTTTGCTTTATGCCAAGATACTTTCATTTCAACTTTCATTCAATCAATTCATTATTATTGCTATTATATTTTTATGTCATTGTGATCCGGGCATCTTTGAGTTTTTTTTTTCTTCTTCTATATCATTGTAAATGAATGGGCGTTTTCCTTGTGCTATATATGTAACAACAGCGTGAAAAATAACCAAAAGGGGCTACTTTGTACATTTTGTACTTTGCGGGTTCATATTTCTTGTGTCAACATTCCTTTGAGGAATTCTAACGATGATTAAGAACTTTTGTTAGATTGGAAATGTCCAAAATGTATAATGAGAGAATTACCTTTTTTAATGAAATTTCTGATACTTTGAACATACCGATTTACGGTGAAGCATTTGTTGGACATGACGAAAAAATGTAAATATCGGGAGTTATCAGTAAAGGGATTACGTTTTGCGCAGTTAAATGTCGTTAGGTTATTGAGGAGTGTTGATGAAACACATTCGATTCTCATTGACAATCAAATTCACATATTTGCACTTAATGAAACGAGATTAGGTGATAGCATCAATAATGGTGAGGTACTTATACCAAATCATGAAATAATCCGTAAGGATACAAATAGATTAGGACGTGGAGTTGCAATATACATCCACGAAACTTTGAAATTTACGCTATTAGAGCATGGTTCTTTGTCCTCGAAAGAAGCAATAGCAATTATTACTCATTTAAAAGTACTCAACCTATTATATTTGTTAATTGGTACAGACAGTTCCCATAGTGCAGTTCTCGATTACTATGAACAAATGTTATATTTGTTAGTGGATTTAACTATTCAATAACAATAATGGGAAGTGCAAATTTTGTTCTAAAACGCCCGAGTAACTCACATACAATCAAATCAATAGTATCTATTCGTTAGAACAAAATAACACTTCTAAATAAACATGAACAGTGGGCGGTTCCTCAACACTAATTGATCAAATGCTTACAAATTCTATATATATAGTGAGATATTCTGGTGTAATCGATAGTGGGCTTAGCGATCATGCTTTGAGTTTTCTCCTTTGGAAATGCCATTCAATAGGTACCCATGAAAAATATATAACTTTCAGGAAGTGTAGAGATATTGATATCAATCACTTAAAATCTTATGTTAAAAACCAAAATTGGAATGAAATAGAAAATTTGGATGACATAAATGATGCAGTAAAAAGGTGGGAAAAACTTTTGCTACAGGTTGTGGAAAAACATATGCCATTTAAAACTAAACGTGTGAAGAATAATCACCCCCTGGCTAAATGAACATCTCTTCAACTTAATGAAACAGAGAGATCAAATTAATCTAAAAGCTTAATCTAAACAAGAGGAAAGGTTATGGGTAGAGTATAGACGCTTAAGAAATAAACTAACCTATGAATCAAAAAAAGAAAAAAAAATCATTATGAAAAATCAAACTAGAAATGAGTCTTGGAATGTATTAAAATCATTTATATCAAATCGTATTGTTTCATCTGCTATCCATTCATGCACTGGTGACACTTCGATACTGCTAATAAATTTAATCTACACTCTGCAAGTGTTGCTAACAACGTATCTATTGATGAAACCCGAGGTTTAACAGATTTTCCTCAAGTACTTGATATTGATGATATATTTACTTTAAACAAGATACAATAGAAAGTGATATTTTGAAAGAAATCAGTATATCTACATTTATTCTAAAGACTTGTGCAAATGAATTAGTTCCCCCAGTATTACCTACTTAATAAATATATCTATTGTAGATGGAAGAGTACTGGGTTAATGGAAAGTTGATATTACCTGCACACAAAAATGGGATAAATCGAATCCTGATCATTTTAGGCCAATTTCATTACACCCATGTATTTCTCAGTTACTTGAAAGGGTCATTCAAAAACAACTGTTGCATTATTTAAATAAAAACCTAATCCTCTTTTCTGAACAATCAGGATTTAGACCTAAACACTCAACTACGAGAGCCCTATCAAAGAATACAGATGAATGGCGTCTTGCCATGGATAATGGGGATTACACGCGAGCCGTATTTTTAGATTTACAAAAAGCCTTTGACTTTTATTATAGTCAATCACCAAATAGTTTTATTTAAACTCTCTCTTATTGGAGTTACTGGTAAATCACTCGATTGGTTCTTAAGCTATCTTTCCGATCGCAACATTAAAACTTCAGTGTTTAAAATAATGTTTTTTTTTCTTATGAATATGTAATTTCAAATGGTGTAGCCCAGCGGTCTATATTCATGATATTGGGTCCGCTTCTTTTCGTTATATTAATAAGCGATTTGTCATGCTCTCTTCAAAAATGTTCTTTTCATTTATATGCCGATGACTCTGTTTAATAATTTCTCGGACGAAAATCCACTTGTGGTCGAAAGAACACTTAATACTGAACTGGAAAATGTTGCTAATTGGAATAGCAAAAATCGATTAATACTTTTTCCTCCACGATTTTGTAGCTTTTGCAATAAATTCAAATAATTTTTAGGTGCAGATTGCCAAATAATATCAGCATAATCAAAGTGTGAAACGATAACCGAAGAATGTATTAATTTTAAACTAGATTCATTAACAAGTCACCCGAGTATGCCAACATGGCCAAGGAACCAATTATTTTACCAATGTTTGAACACATGTGATCAAAATGAACATTCCATTTCAGTTCCCTATCTATTTAAAACTCCAAGATATTTAACAAGTTCTACCATTTGAATATCTGTTTCACGTATGCGTAAGTGAAGATTTTCATGTCTTGCCAACATATGTTGAGTACATAAAAACATACTTACGGTTTTATTATAATTATTAATTATAATAAAACCGTAAGTCCGTGCTACATTTTTAATAGAGCCTTAAAATCATCAACGCTAAGGGGTTCGTCTTGAAATTTACAGCCATATATAGGCATACATCATGTTCCAACAGAAGAAATATATTTGTTGAAAATATTGTATACCAAATATTTTCTGAATAGTAGAAGGTGCAATATCTTTTTTTTTCTTTTATTGGTATGAGAAATAATTTCATCCCAGCCTGCTTTCAATTTAGGGCATTCACGCACACACACACACACAAAGATTTGCAGCTATATCAGGGTTTTGGTTTTTTTTTTACAAAAGACACACGGGGGTGGGGCTTTTCTCTTGAACAAGTTGAACTTGAATGTAAATTATTGTTGAAGGTGATTGTTTTATTAAATATATTGAAATAAAATGCGTTAAAGTAAGTACTTATGGTGCACTTGAAATTGATCATAAAGTATTCTACCTAACTGCTCAAGATTAAAGTTTTACGTGTACTCACATAACAGATACATGAGGGTCGACGGCATACTACATATCAATCCAACGGTTGCATAGTCCGATTCCAGCCGCTTAACCATTGTCGGAATAAGGACACCGAACGATTTGGCAATCCCGGTGTCAATAGTTAGTACAATAAACTTGCTGAGAACTATCACGTATCCCCAGGAAGAGGAGGTTTTCTTGCTCGACCTTTCTGTACCCATGTTAGAATGCAATAAAGTTTATTTAGGAGAAGTACTTACATTTTCCTTCCTCATTTGAACTAGATCCACTCACTTGCGACCCCCCCCTTGGCCTTCAGTACTTGTTAACGCGAGAGGGCAGTATGTAGTATGGTTTCTTTTATTCACATTGCCCGTGCGATCGTTGGCGATCATTCCGTCGCAGTATACAGATGTTACAGAATATTGACGGTTTTAAGTTCGCATTGTCAAGATATGCGCTACAAACGCCGCGATTGTCCATTCGTAGCTGATAAAGTTTTAATTTTTTTTTGGTCAACTTATCTGAAATTTCATGTTGAAATACGAGGTAACACTAATGGATAAAGGAAGGCGGGGTAAGTTGTGACAGTTTTTGCTTTTTGCATGTTAGAATTGATATGATTAATAATTTTGTCGAAATAAATACCTTGCCTTGAAATTTAATTCTTCTGAAATATTTTCCACCTACATATAACTTTCTATCCCCACACTGAAAGTCATCGTGACCTTTGAAAAAAACAATGTCAAATGGCTCAACTTGCCCCATATATGGGGTAAGTTTGAGCCACCTTCTGGGGTAAGTTGAGCCACAAAAACTATGTACAAAATGTATGGGGGAGAACCAGCATGTCAATTTTTTGTTCAAAGTCTTTTCACTTGCTAATTCTCTATAAATACTAACATCCTGTAAAAGGAAAAGAGCAGTCATGTAAATTTGCTCCTTTCAGCCTGCATTTCAATCGATTTATATGGTTTGTTTGTTTTTTAAGATACATTACCATAGGAATTACCATGGCTCAACTTGCCCCATGCTGTTTGGCTCAACTTACCCCAGTCCGAACTTAGTGCGATAATTTTGTATCCACACATTTATTATACATCCATCATATAAAAGACTATGACAAGAATGAAGATCCATACCTGGACTAATAATGTTGTTATCATGTCTTTATTATATTTAAAGACATGTGTGTTTATAAAGCACTTATCTATTTCACACTCTTTTTTACTTTTTTGGCTGAAATTGATATTTTTCCCTCTAAAACACTACTTTTTGTTTCAAAGTTGGAAACAATGTGGTGGGGTTAGGGGTTATGCTATGGGTCATCAATACATGACACCACCACAATGTCTGACTCATTCATTATTGGCCTGGGGCTGGTGGATCAACTTGCCCCTATGCTCAACTTACCCCGCCTTCCCCTACAATTTAATGATCTTTAAAGGACAAATCCACCCCATCTAGCGTCCTTTGGCAAGGCGTTAATCCACACCTGTCAATCAAAGAACAACAATAAGAAAGAACTGTTTGTAGACGAAAACAAACTGTCTGACATTTTGGTTTAGGGAGCAAATAAGACAATAACAAAACGATCGATGAAAAAAATACAAAACTGTGTGGTCCTTTCAAGACCAAAGCATGTCCACGTAAGAACACATGGTATACCGTATCACCCAATACACTCTTAAAATAAATCATTCGAAATTATAATTTCTTTAAATAAATAAATATAATGGGAAAAGGTGGGGAGGAAGGGGGTTGTACATTTCAAACCCATAGTTTCGTTGCATTCATTCTCCGGCTGTCACTATTCTCATTTTTCGCTCTCATTCATCCAGCATCTCAGGTACCAACACACCAAATCAAGCTTGAATGCGGCAGCCACGGATGACAGTGAACGCAATCTGATTGGCTACTGTCTTAACGGTCACGTGATGAATGCTGTTCAAATGGTTAGCCAGGTACGGTGCGCTATGATGTGCAACGACAATACAAGCTGTGTGTCATTCAACTACGTGAAGACAGACGGTGTGTGCGAGTTGAATGACGAAAGCAAAGAGGGTGTCCATTCTGAATACTTCACTCTTTCTGACGGATGCACTTATGTTAGACGAGTCTAAGTTTCAAAGGAGGGGGGGGGGGGTGAACCGATTAACAGTTTTGTCTTATGTGTGTCTTAAACAGATTCGCTTATTTTAGAACAGTTTGCTATAATTATAGGTTTATTTTGCTACCAGCATTGTTTTGGAACGGCAAAGAGCGTAGAATAAGTTTTCATCGATGTTTATAGCGAAATTTAGTAATCGTTTGTAATTGATTACGCAGGGGGGTTTTCTTTAAAAATGTAATTAAGCCTTATTGCTGAGAAATAACGAAATTTACAACTGTCTAATTATGTTAGCTTTATATTTTTAATTATTGTTCGCTGTTAGGGTACAAATAGTAGTGGCAAGTACCATTGTCGTAGCTGACAGATTTATTTTAGGACTTTTAAAAAATATGGATACAATTTTACGGCTTGACAAGCTCCTTCCGAAATCGTTGATAAAGACTTTCTTTATTCTCAATTACGTGTCAGGCTTCAAGGCCTTTATATAAGAGCTTACTGCACGATCAGACAAGCATAATGCTGAAAATTTCATCAAAATCGGATATAACATAAAAAAGTTATGACATTATTTCGCTTATTATTCACAAAATAGTTATATGCACAATTTAGTCCCTTGCAAATAAAAGAATCGATGATGTCCCTCAATCATTATTTCTTTTGTTTTTAATTGTTTTAATCATACAATATTTCAATTTTCACAAATTACAACTTTACTGATAAATGAAATGTTAAACAATAGCAACTCCACATGTTCAGGGCGAAATAAAGCTTTGTTTCATAGGACAATGAAAAGAAAATTAAAATATTTCATATTTCATACAAAGAAATACGAAAGAAATATGTGATGTCATCAGTTCCCTCATAATAAACGAAACTTGGAATTGTCATTACCTTCTTATTTTTTCATCCGATTTTGATTAAAATTTCAGTGTTGTGCTTTAGGATTATTCTTTTTTTATTCAAATCCACTTTTAGATGGATGGACTT
Source organism: Lytechinus variegatus (assembly GCF_018143015.1). Taxonomy (NCBI): domain Eukaryota; kingdom Metazoa; phylum Echinodermata; class Echinoidea; order Temnopleuroida; family Toxopneustidae; genus Lytechinus; species Lytechinus variegatus. Next base: position 14,308,028 of record NC_054745.1, on the reverse strand, counting down.
GTCTTTTATGCATTTCGTTCAGAGAAGGAAAGCATTGGCAAAGTACAGGGGGAGGCGTTAAGCAACGACCGTCACCCCGTTCAAAATATGAATATGATATATAAAATTTTAAGTAATATTTGGCTTATAATGCTGTACTTAAATGCTAGTATAAAAAGATTGTAATTATTATTCCGGTTAATATTTTCAATGATATTTACAATTTCCTATTATATGAAAAAAGCCTTAATACTGAATTATAAATTGAATTTTTTTTTGTGCGTTTTGTATAAAATGACGGAAATGACGGCTAAGAAAAAAAATATAAGTATTAAGAATGATAGACTAAAACACCTTGACGATCGATTACTTGTGATCGATTACAAAGCAGACAAAGTGGAGGTGCCGTGGCCGAGTAGTCTAAGGCGCCTGGCTGTACATTAAAAAGTCCGGGGTGCGATCCGCGGCAGCGATGCCCGTGAGCAAAGCATTTATTCTACAATGCTCTTTTATCTTGATTTCAAATAAATGGAAATGCTATGAGTATTATTGGTAACTAGGTGTTAGCTGTTAAAAAAAAAACTCGTAACTATTCGAACTTATTACTTAATTATACCAATGTGTGTGCCCTTATATAGTTATGCTCTGTAGGATGGAAAATCAGGAACTGAGTCATTGTAAAACTTTATAGTAGCGGCATCAGGACTTTTTGACTCGAGGGGAGGGGAGAGGAGCGGAGGGGGGGGGGGGTGCAAGAAGGGGAAAGAGAACATTTTCTTTACGTGTCAGGCTTCAAGGCTTTATATAAGAGCTTACTGCACGAAACTCGGCTCATTGAAGAATCAATACTTTGCTCTCATACCTGTCGTTACTTCGTGTACGGAGCTACAGAATGCATGGTCGGAAAAAAAGAAAAAGGACGAAAATGTTGAGAGTACTGACTACAATAAGCGAGAATAAGGAAAAATGTCTTTACCGAGATACAGAAAATACTGAGAGACGAGTGAATATACACTGTAAAAACTGTGGTGTTAAAACTGACACCAATTGGTGTTAATAGAGGACCACACCCTGAGGTGTTAAAATAACACCCTAGAGATTGAGCATACCACCAAAGAGTGTAAATGTAACAACCAAAGGTGTTGTAATAACACCTATAGGTGTTAAACTAACACCACCAATTTAACACCGGTGTAAAATAACTGGTGTGGTCCTCTATGTACACCGGTTAACACCACACTTTATGCTGTGTAGGGGAAATATCCACTTTAATGAGATACTGAAATGACTGAGATGGATGAGGATACTGTAAGTACTGAAATTACCGGGTACTGGGTATTCGGTCTTCAATACGGTTGTGCGGTTCCATGAGATATAAGTTATTGAGAAGGAGCAAAGAATCAGAAGTGAAAAGGACCGACTTTACACCAACAGGTTGTATATTGCAGCCGAAACGAACCAGCTCGTCAAGAGAGAAAGTCGGTTCGGCTACAATATTTTGCCGGGACCGGTACCCTTCTTAAAGGTCAAGTCCACCTCAGAAAAATGTTGATTTGAATCAACAGAGAAAAATCAGACAAGCATAATGCTGAAAATTTCATCAAAATCGGATGTAACGTAAAAAAGTTATGACATTTTCCCGCTTATTTTTCACAAAATAGTTATATGTGCACAATTTCGTCGCTTGCAAATAAGAGAATCGATGATGTCCCTCACTCATATTTTTTGCTTTTTGTTTTAATCATACAATATTTCAATTTTCACAAATTACAACTTGACTGATAAATGAAATGTTAAACAATAGCAACTTCACATGTTCAGGGCGAAATAAAGCTTTGTTTCACAGGACAATAAAAAGAAAATTAAAATATTTCATATTTCATACAAAGAAATACGAAAGAAATATGTGATGTCATTAACGAAACTTGGAATTGTCATTACCTTATTTTTCATACGATTTTGATTAAAATTTCAGTGTTGTGCTTTTATTATTCTTTTTTATTCAAATCCACCTTTGGTTGGGTGGACTTGACTTTCATGCGTTTCGTGTAGAGAACGAATGCAATGACAAAATACAGGGGGACGCGTTCAGTAACGGCCGTCACCCCGTTCAAAATATATAGATGAAATATTTATTTATACATAATATTTAATTCGAAATGATATACTTAAAATACTAGTATAAGAAGAGAGTAATTATTATTCCAGTTAATATTTTAATGATTCTTACATTTTTCCTATTATATTAAAAAAAACTTGTTACTGAATTATTTATTAAAACAAATTTTGCGCGTTCTGTATTGGCCAGAGCGGAAATGACGGCTTGGAAAAAAAAATATTTACAAGTATTAAGAATGATAGAATGAGAGAATAAAACACCCTGACGATAGAATACTTGTGATCGATTACAAGACAGACAATCTCCAAATAGGATTTCAAATAGATTTAATCGAGACTTTGGAAAATTTATGGAAGACTTTCAATTTTTTGATGTTTGGAGGGTTCGACATCCCCTGAAAAGACAATTTACATATATGCAAAAGAACCCCTTCATGCAAAGCAGACTTGATTACTGGATAATTTCAGAATGTTTAGAGGAAATGGTTATAAAGTGCGATATAATTCCATCTGTGGCCCCTGATCATCATTCAATTTTTGTACACTTATTCGACAAAAGAAAAAATAACATTATTGGTAGGAAGAGGTCATATTGGAAGTTAAATAACAGTTTATGTGAAAATGAAGATTATGTTAAAGAATTAAGGAAAGAAATTCATGAATTGAGAAATGAATTGCAATCTGAAATAAAAGATAAAAGGTTGTTATGTGAGTTTCTAAAAATGAAAATTCGAAGGTTCACACAAAAATTCTCGAAAAAATTGGCTGATAAAAGAAGGATAATAAAAGCGGATTTAGAAAGAGAAATACAGTTTTTAGAAGAACAATTGAAAGATCGTACTGATGCAAATACCTTAGAAAAACTAGAAAATACAAAAGAGAAATTAAGGGTAATCTATAGTTATGTTAATGAAGGTATTAAGGTTCGATCTCGTGCCTCCTGGTATGAATGTGGTGAAAGAGACTCGCGTTATTTCAACCAGTTGATGCAAAGTAATAAAAGAAAAACCACAATTAAAAAAATTAAAACCACAGATGGAAACATCTGCTGTGATGAAAAAAGAATAAATGAAGAAATCAGAGAATTTTACAGTAGGTTGTATGATAAAGTAATGTGCGTGTGTTCAGATAACCTCTTTGATGAATTTTTTCAAGGATTACCTAAATTGGCGGAGTCATCTCGAGAACTTTGTGAAGGAGTAATAACTAACAAAGAATGTCTAGAAATTTTGAAAGAATTGAAACATAACAAATCACCTGGAAATGACGGTCTTTCTTCGGAGTTTTACTATACTTTTTGGCCAGATATAGGAGATTTAGTAAAAGATGCTTTAAATGAGGCATATTGGTCCGGGGAATTGGCTTCGTCGCAAAAACAAGCAGTTATTACGTTAATCGCTAAAGATGGGAAAGATCCTCTTTTATTGAAAAATTATAGACCTATATCACTTCTTAACGTAGATTATAAAATTTTAACAAAACTTTTGGCTAAGCGAATCAAGAAAATACTTAATGAAATCGTTGTGGGGGATCAGGTGGGTTACATACAAGGTAGAAATATTGGTGAAGCCATTCGTACTATAGATGATGTTATTTTTCATACATCCCATTTTAATCTACCTGGCTTTTTGTTTGCCATAGATTTTGAGAAGGCCTTTGACTCGTTATCACATCATTTTCTTCAAAAGGCTCTGACGGCTTTTGGTTTTGGTCCATCCTTTCAGAGATGGGTCAAAGTTTTGTATACTGATACTTTAAGTTGCGTTTTAAATGAAGGAAATTCCACCGGCTATTTTGAAATAAAAAGGGGGGTAAGGCAGGGGGATCCGCTTAGTCCTTACCTCTTTATTTTGTGTATTGAAGTAATGGCTCATAAATTACGAAAAGATAATCTGATTGAAGGAATTAAATTTGGAGATGAGGAAATTAAATTAGCTCTTTATGTAGATGACATGACAATTTTTGCTCGTAATGTGCAATCAGTGGATAGGCTAAAAGTTCTATTTGCAGATTTTGAAAAACTTTCTGGATTAAAAATCAATAATGACAAAACTAAAGTATTAAAATTAGGTTCATGCCAACATTTGCATTATGACTTCTCCTTCGGCGAGACCGTGGATTTTCTTAAAGTTTTAGGAGTATTTTTCACCTTAGATGAACATAAGAAAGAAGATCTTAATTACAAAGAAATCTTAAGCAAAATTAAAACACTCTTGAACTTTTGGAAGCTAAGAGATATAACGCTCATGGGGAAAATTCAACTATTGAAGGTGCATATCTATTCTAAAGTCCTCTTCCGAGCGTCTCTTACTCCTGTTCCTAAGTGGGTTTATGAGTCATTGGATAAATTAACTTTTGATTTTTTATGGAAAGGTAAGAAAGACAAAATTAATAGGAATACAATGTTTTTAGACTATAAGCAAGGAGGATTAAAGATGTTAAACTTCCCTGTACAGGTAAAGGCACAGCGAATAATGTGGATTAAAAGACTTTTAAATAAAGATGAAGATATGAAATGGAAACGGTACTTTAATTTTGCCACTAAACATTTGGGTGGAGATTTGTTATTTTCATGTGACTATATACCAGGTTTATTGAAAGTAACAGCTTCCAAATTTTACATGGACTTATTAGAAGAGTGGGTAAATATAAGACATACTAGAAGTACAGAGTTTGGGAAAGTGGTGATTTTTAATAATAAGCTTGTTCGATATAAAGGGAGTTGTATATTTGATAAGATTCTATACGATAAAGGGGTTTATAGACTGCATCATATTTTGGACAATAACGGTAAACTAAAATGTGATACACATTTTCTTAATTTGAATTTAGATGCAAATGATGTTGAAAAGATTAAGCATATTTATGCCTGTTTACCTGTTAGTTGGAAGAACAATAGTGAAATGAATGCAAAGCATAACTCTGGAATCGATTTCAATTTGGGTAAGAAAATGACTTATTTGATGTTTTTAAAATCAAAAGAAATATACGAACAGCTGTTATATAAAAATGAAATTAAACCTTCCATTTTTGACAGAATTAGAACGAATTATGATCTTACCAATAAGGAAATAGAAAGTATATTTTTAAGACTAAGATATTGCACACTGAATAGTCGATTAAGGGAGTTCCAGTATAAACTCTTGCATAATATTTTATACACTAACCACCACCTTTTCCGTTTTGGTCTTATTTCGACCAATTTATGCTCATTTTGTGAAAGGGAAGAAGAAACATATGAACATCTATTTTATACTTGTGAATTTTCAAAATCACTTTGGGATCTATGTGCAAGAAGTTTAAATTTTGAAATAGATAAATTTAGTTGGCAGGAAATTCTTTTCGGGAAGCAGGAGAAAAGTAAAGGTAAATATCAATTAATTAATCATGTCTTGATTTTAGTTAAATATCTTATTTACAAAAACCGAGAATTAAAAAAACCTCCTTCATTGATTGAAATAAAAAATAGTATTAGGGGGATCAAAGAGAAGAAAAGAAATTAGCAACAAAGAGGGGGACTCTTACAATCCATTTCTGTAAATGGGAAAACTTAAATTATATTAGACCATATACTGGAGCCCAGAGCCAGTTCTCCACCGGATAGGGGATGGGGTGTTCAAGGGAGGGTTGGGGGGGGGGGATGACAAGGGCTGAGAAAAAAAGAAAAAAAATCATAATCCTTTTTTCTTTTATCCTTTTTTCTCTCTGATCATGTCATATTTTGTTAATATTTCATTTTGTAATTGCTGAAACGCATTAGTATATTAATTTCTAGTATTTTTGAAGTTTGATGTATAAGTTGTATAATTATATTGTAATGAATTTATTGTATAATTTATAATTATGTTTCAAATAGTTTGTACAAAGTATGTATGTTGATTTGAGAGAATATAATAAAACATCCTTTAAAAAAAAAACTCGTAAGTAACTATTCAAACTTATTACTAATTTATACCAATGTGTGTGCCCTTATATCGTTATGCTTTGTAGGATGGAAAATCAGAAACTGAGTCATTGTAAACATTTACAGTTAGCAGCATCAGGATTTTTTTTTTACGCAAAGGGGGGGGGGTGAAAGAAGGGGAAAGAGAACATTTGGGGTTCAAGGCGGATAGGTTTTTTTTTCCTGATTAAAAAAAAATGAGAAGCGCAACCTATTTTTGCTTTAATATAGACCCTACAGACTTGAAAATAGACCTGTTAATGACTGCTAGCACGACATATGATGATATTTCTCTAAATAAATAATAAAAGCGCGAAGCGGAAGCTGAAAATGTGTAACATCCTGAGATGATGAGTGGATACAATTTTTTTTGTTTAATATGAACAGGATAGGTATTTCACCTAACAATTAATATGAGCGCGTAATGCGGGCTAATTTTTTCATTTAATTAATTGTTTATTTATTAATAACTTAATTGATTAATCTATTTGTTTAATGATTTATTCATCTATACCTTTCATTTATGTATTTATTTAATTATTTATTGATTTGTTTATTTATTTTTCGATTCATTCATTTATTTACTTTTTATATTAAGCACCGTTTGTAATTATGAAGATGCAGGATGCGTACCTCTTTAAAAAATGATGAATACTTGATACTTGGAAAAATAATTTATGCATATTGACTTATCCTATCCTATTGCACACGACACCTATTTATCACGAGTAACAGCTACTGCAAACGCAAAAAAAGCTTGCAAAACTTTGAATTCATGTTACAGACCTAAATCTGAGGGAGCTAACCAGGGCTATGTTAGAAAATTCCCAAAATTTGAAGATTAAAAAGTTTTTTCTTAGAACACTTTGCAGCGTGGGTAGGATGTTCATGAATGTACTTATGTTAATCTTTCAGTTTTCAAAATTCCTCTTGAGGAGCAAGTGCCCACCCCCCCCCCCCCTGTTAATATAACATAATGTATGTTCTCTCCTCATGAAGCAATAATTTATATATTAAAAAAAGTCATTTTCAGCCATTGTATTATTGGATTATATGGAAGAGTAGACCTTGCCACATTTCACTATGAGAACACTTATGAGGCCAATTTGAAGTATCAAACTGTATATGTATAAAACAATTAATTTGTAATTAAAATGTCTAGAATTATTCTTTAGGTTTCAAATAATAATTCGCTTTTCTAAACATTCGCAACTATTGATGGCATACAAAATATCATCAACATCGATTGCAATTATTGTGATCGATTACATAGAATACTTTTTTTATCGCGTAGAACTGTCAGACTATTTCAATTCTATACTACATTATATTATTGTGTTACCTAAATTGGGTCGGGAACGTATGTATGACTTTAACCGAATTTACAACTAAGTTTTTATTTGATGGGGATAAACAATTAAGTAAGTTTTCTGTGTCGTAAAATTATTCAGTTTTCTTATTAAAGGGGAATCCAACCCAAATAAAAACTTGTTTTTATAAGAAAAAGAAAAATCAGACAAGTTGATAGGTGAAAGTTTGAAAAATATTGGACAAATAACAAGAAAGTTATGAATTTTTAAAAGTTGTAAATATTTGTAATCACTATACCCATGGAGACTTCAAATTGGCCGCTTATGTGATGTCATAGTGATGTAAGGCAAGGACTACTCTTCCATGTACTCCAATACATATTCTGGCTAAAATGTCATTTTCCCCAAAAGTTTTATTTCAAATTATATTTTTCTTTCATGAGGACATTAAACAACTACTACCTGAGTTATAATTAGATTACTGCCCCTGGGGAATGGGTACTTATAGGAGAAAACCACAAATCCCTGATAATAAAGTACATGGCCTATGGGAAAGTTGTCCTTGCCCCTTGTCATAATTTACTCACCCAGTTGCCAATTTGAAATCTACATGGTATTAGTGATCTCAATTTTAAAGCAGCTATAACTTTCTTATTGCTTGTCCGATTTCTTTCAAACTTTCACCATTCTGTTTATTTCATTATTCTCCTTCCCAACACAACATTCTATGGCCAAGGCTGGATTCCCCTTTAAGTCGCATTCCATACCTGAATTAAAGCCTACACAGGAGAATTCACTACCACAGGCGCCGAAGAACTTAAACTCTGCAACATCCTATTACGGCAACCTAAAATTGCATTTGTTCACCAGCAAGTACTAGGTTTGAAGAAGAGACCTTTTTCCTCATTTTTAATCACCTTTTCTTGTACTTTTCTTAGTTGTCTTTACTTTTATGTTTTACTCTCCTCTAAGCGCCTTGAGCATTTAATCATACTGGTGTGTGTATGTGTGTATTTGAGTTTTGTCAGACGTGAATCAATCAGATATGATTATTTACGTCTGGGACCGACCTTTAACGTCACCATCCGAAAGACGTGATCAGGGCTCGAACCTCGAACCTCTGCATCAATTTGTAACTTCCCTACAGCTTGGATTACAGGCGCACGCCACAACGCTCAGTTAAAGCCGCTTTATAAATTATATGTATTATTATTAGTAGTAGTTAATGGTAATGCTAACCCCAGAGAAATGTTGATTTGAATCAATAAGGAAAAATCAGACAAGCATAATGCTGAAAATTTCATCATAATCGGATGTAAAATAAGAAAGTTATGACATTTTAAACTTTCGCTTATTTTTCACAAAATAGTTATATGCACATTCTAGTCTCATGCAAATGAGAGAATCGATGATGTCCTTAACTATTTTTTTTTTAATAATGCAATATTCCAATTGTTACAAATTTGACAAGAAGGACCAACTTGACTGAACCATAAAATGTTGAACGATGGTAATTCAACATTTTCAGAGAGAAATAGATCTTTGTTTCACAGAACAATAAGGAGAAAATTAGAATATTTCATATAATGAAATGCAAAAGAAATAGTGAGTGAGTGATGTCATCAGTTCCCTCATTTGCATATCAGCCAGGATATGCATATAACTATCTTTCAGAAATCAAGCAAAACTAAAAAAAATGTCATAATTTCCATATTTTTTATCAAATTTTGATGAAATTTTCAGTGTTGCTCGTTGGATTTTTCTCTTTTCAATCAAATCAACTTTTTGTTGGGGTGGACTCGTCCTGATAGACATGATGTCTCCAGTTGTCTGGTTCTCAGAGTAACTGGTAATTTGAAAACAGGTGAGAGGGTCTGTCTAAACTGTTACCCCTTACTTAATGGGGCCACCCAGTGGCGGACCGTGACCTGGAGGAGACAAAGCATTGGAGGGGCACAGCATTGTTCACAAACAAAACAGTGCCCCTCCAATGCTTTGTCTCCTCTGGCTGGCGCCCTCTACAAGACTTAGCTGATGAGCTGTGGTGTTAAACTTGTTTGATTCTGGAATGCTACCTGACCTTCAAGAGACTGGAGGACTGGCCCAAATGTTTGTTTGTTTTTTCTTGTGCCATGGACACCCACAAAACTACCTGATTGTAGATCTCGTGACTTTCTTCATGTTCTATGGTTGATACTGGGGTTTGTCTTGATGTCATCTGTCATCTTTCCATACTCCTGCCATTATAAATGGCTGCAGGTCATAGTATTCTGTACATATTCTACGGCATGTCTATGGCCACTTGGACTTTATTAATATCAGTCAGTCTCTAGATGTAGCACAATTTTTGGTAACTTTTGATACCAGTCCGAGTCCGCATCTCGTAACAAACCTCAACGGTTCGCAATGGTCGTATCCGAACGTACATGCACGTACCAGATAGTCGTAAATCAAGTTTCTGATCGTGATGTCCGTACTAGATTTTACCTCAATGCGTACTCAATCGGGACAATCCCATCGCAATGTATTCGATTATATTTGAACGGGATACCATATCGTGGCTTGTGAAAATGACAAATTGTTACCCTATCCCTCCCATTCAAGAGCATTAAATCGTTTCTATTACCTCGTATCTCAACAAAAGTGAAATTTCAGGTAAAGTTGACCGACAAAATGCGACCAGGTACAAAAGAACATCGCGGAGTTCGTAGCGCGAATCGTTGCAGTGGGGACAACCGTTGTGTTTCTGTAACATAAATATAATGCAATGAAATGATCGCAAACAGTCGCACGGGCAATGTGAACAAAATAAACCATATTACATACTGCCCTCTCGCGTTCACAAATACTGAAGGCCGGGGGGGGGGGGTCGCAAGTGAGCGGAGCTAGTTCAGATGAGGGCAGCAAAATGTACGTACTTCTCCTAAATCAACTTTATTGCATTCTAACATGGGTACGGAAAGGTCGAGCAAGAGAACCTCCTCTTCCTGGGGATACGCAATAGTTCTCAGCAAGTTTGTTGTACTAACTATTGACACCGGGATTGCCAAATCGTTTGGTGTCCTTATTCCGACAATGGTTAAGCGGCTGGAATCGGACTATGCAACCGTTGGTTTTATATGTAGTATGCCGTCTACCCTTATGTATGTGTTATGTGAGTACACGTAAAATTAAAATCTTGAGAAGTTAGGTAGCATAATTTATGATTAATTTCAAGTGCACCATAGGTACTTACTTTTAATTAGTGCATTTTATTTCAACGTATTTTATAAAGCAATCACCTTCAACAAACATTTACATTCAAGTTCAAAAGAAAGACCCCCCCCCCCGGTGTTTCTTTTGTAAAAAAGGGCACCCTTTTGCTAAGATTTTTTCTTTTGCTAAGATTGCCGGTGATTTTTTACCTGACTGCTAAGAAAGCATGAATGGTTGTAAGCAAGCAACCAGAGAACGACGGCTTAAGGACCTCTCCGAAGGACGTGGTACTGAGGTTTATTGCCTTACCAAAGGGCACTAGCGCACCAAGTGGGAATCGAACCCGGGTCACCGGAATACGAATCCCCCGCTCTACCTACTGAGCTATCGCGCCTCCTGAAATAGCTGCACATGGTTTTTTAATGTTTAAATGCCCTAAATTTAAAGCAAGCGGGGATGAAATTATTTCTCATACCAATTTAAAAAAAAGATATTGCTCCTTCAACTATGCAGAAAATGATTAGCATATGATATTTTCAAGAAATATATTTCTTCTATTAAGATATTTTGTAGGCCTATACATGGCAGCAAATGTCAAAACGACCCCCATAACATTGATGATTTCAAGGCTCTATTAAAATGTAGCAAGGACGTGAGAGTGTTATATTCTTGCGAAGGAAATAGACAAACTTAATCACGACATCCAAAAGTGGAGATTTGATTTGAGAACTTCATTCCTCTAATAATGTTTCGTAGTGTTGCTGTATTTATTCCCCTTTTTTTGTTATTACCCTCTTTTTCATGATTTGTATCTTTGGAGGTAGTGGCGTAACTACGGGGGGGGGCATGGGGGGGGCACGTGCCCCCCCAATCGGCTGGCCAAAAAAAAAAAAAACGGTGAAAATGAGAAAAAGAGGGAAAAGGGAAGAGAAACGTAGTGGGGAAAAAAGAAATTATTGTTCATTATAATGTTATATTATGTTATGTTATATGTTATGTTAAATAAGAAGCATTTTTCATAGCTTTATAAAACATTATTTGCTTCATTGTGTCTTCATTGTTCATGTTGTTCCTGGTGTTCGCATAGACTGTTTAACTATAATCCCGTTGTACTAAAACTTCCCGTTTTCAAATCAATATACAACAAATATATTTCCTCGCAATTCGAGTTATTATTATTTTATGTAGTGACATATTCTTCATTTTCATCACTACTTAAAGTGATTGCCCTATTTTAAGGTCTTGCTATAAAACAATTTTTGTCCGTGCTAACGTTCGCATAAGTAGATTGGTGAGATTTCTGCTCTTCATTAACTTAGATCAGTCCTTAAAACGTCAATTTTTCTGATCTGAATATCAAAAATGTTCAGCTCGCGCTTCGCGCTCGCATCACTTGGTTAGTGAAATACGTAGGGTCTTAGTGAATTTTTACAAACAAGACTTAGAATGCCCCTCTTCAGGTCTGAATTTCCTACATAATTTTCAGCTCGCGCTTCGCGCTCGCAGTATTTGATTAGTGAGATGCATATGATAATCATGATTACAATTACTTCAAAAAGTACTTCATGTGTTTAGATGTAATTCTAACAAAATCAGCAAGAGCTTGGCACTTGCATTAGATGACTATGGTGAGATAATTATGTATACCCTTAATGAATTCCTAAAAAACATAGTCCTTAAAATATCCATGTTTGGGGTCAATATATACAAAAAAATTAGCTCGCGCTTCGCGCTCGGATCATTTGGTTAGTGAAATATGCACGGTCTTAGGGAATTCCTACAAACACGCCTTAGAATACCTCTCTTCATGTCTGAATTTCCTAAATTTTCAGCTAGCGCTTCGCGCTTGCAGTATTTGATTAGTAAGATGCGTTTGATAATGATTACAATGACTACCAAAGGTGCCTCATGACTATGTTTAGAAGTAATTCTGACAAAATCAGCAAAGGATGGCACTAGCATTAGATGACTACGGTGAGATATTTATACTCCTAATGGATTCTGAAATATAGTCCTTAAAATTTCCCTGTTTAGGGTCAATATATATAAAATTTTTGGCTCGCGCTTCGCGCTCGCATTGTTTGTTTAGCGAGACAGTTACGTATCATGATTAAAACAAAATTGCTTATAATGTCCCTTTTTAGCTCTGAATATCAAAAATTTTCAGCTCGCGCTTCGCGCTCGCATTATTCAATCAGTGAGATACATATCCGTTTAATGGCACTGCATGTCCATAAAATATCTCTATTAGGTCAGTATACCTGACAACTGAGCGCGCTTCGCGCGCTCCCTTAGTGACTCAAAATTTTTGCTGGTGCCCCCCCCAATGCCGTGACCCACGGTACGCCACTGTTTGGAGGTTGGTTAATTCATACATATTCGAGAAAATGATATTGAGAGATGAATAAAGGTTAACCACTAGCACATCGGGGGGGGGGTGGACCTGGGAAGCGGTGGTGGACCCCCCCCCCAAAAAAAAAAATCCTCGGGGTGCTGCGTTTATTGTTGTCCATAGGCAGCACTCCCATGTATTCTGGAAGACATGTAAAAAATGATAAATGTAACCAAAATGACCTTCATTTTGTAGTAAAACCCTTTTCCCCCTCTTAAAAATTTTCGGGATCGATTTAATATTCTTTTCCGTAAAAATTCTTTTCAAACTGTTCATATTTACATCAGCAACTCCAAGTAAAAAAAAATTCCCGCAACCCTAGGAGATGGAAAAAATGAGATGTCCTTTGAAGAAGTGAATGGAAATGATGAGGAAGATGACTAAGGGGGAAAGGAAAAAAATATTCTGTCGGTAAAAGAGCTCATTTGCAAAAGGGGTTAGGTCCATTTTTCATCAAATTTGATTTTTTTTTGTCTCAATGTACATATTTTTAGAAGTTCTATTAGTTGATACCAAAGAAAAGTTGAAATGCCCATTAAAAAGTGAACTAAAATGGCAGAGAATCACTTTATTCAAAAATGGTTAAGTCCATTTCAGTTTGGTTGCAAAAGGGGTTAGGTTCACACAGATTCTTTTTCGAAAAAACAATTTAAAAACAGGTAGATTTCTGTTAAACCTAATTTTATGTTCTCATGGTAAGTTAATTGAGTTTCGCATACGAATTTTGCAATGTTGGAGAATTAAAAAAAAATATAAATTCTTGGAGTGGACCTAACCCCTTTTGCAACTCATCTGAAGAGGGTATACCGGGCATGGTGGCTCAGTAGTAGAGCGTCCGCCTCATGAAAGGTAGGTCGTGGGTTCGATCCCCGGCCGAGTCATACCAAAGACGTATAAGAAATGGGACGTAAAAAACGTCCCCCATAACATTGATGATTTCAAGGCTCTATTAAAATGTAGCAAGGACGTGAGAGTGTTATATTCTTGCGAAGGAAATAGACAAACTTAATCACGACATCCAAAAGTGGAGATTTGATTTGAGAACTTCATTCCTCTAATAATGTTTCGTAGTGTTGCTGTATTTATTCCCCTTTTTTTGTTATTACCCTCTTTTTCATGATTTGTATCTTTGGAGGTTGGTTAATTCATACATATTCGAGAAAATGATATTGAGAGATGAATAAAGGTTAACCACTAGCACATCGGGGGGGGGGGGGTGGACCTGGGAAGCGGTGGTGGACCCCCCCCAAAAAAAAAAAATCCTCGGGGTGCTGCGTTTATTGTTGTCCATAGGCAGCACTCCCATGTATTCTGGAAGACATGTAAAAAATGATAAATGTAACCAAAATGACCTTCATTTTGTAGTAAAACCCTTTTCCCCCTCTTAAAAATTTTCGGGATCGATTTAATATTCTTTTCCGTAAAAATTCTTTTCAAACTGTTCATATTTACATCAGCAACTCCAAGTAAAAAAAAATTCCCGCAACCCTAGGAGATGGAAAAAATGAGATGTCCTTTGAAGAAGTGAATGGAAATGATGAGGAAGATGACTAAGGGGGAAAGGAAAAAAAATATTCTGTCGGTAAAAGAGCTCATTTGCAAAAGGGGTTAGGTCCATTTTTCATCAAATTTGATTTTTTTTTTTGGTCTCAATGTACATATTTTTAGTAGTTCTATTAGTTGATACCAAAGAAAAGATGAAATGCCCATTAAAAAGAGAACTAAAATTGCAGAGAATCACTTTATTCAAAAATTGTTAAGTCCATTTCAGTTTGGTTGCAAAGGGGGTTAGGTTCACACAGATTCTTTTTCGAAAAAAAATATTTAAAAAAATATAAAGACAGGTAGATTTCTGTTATACCTAATTTTATGTTCTCATGGTAAGTTAATTGAGTTTCGCATACGAATATTGCAATGTTGGAGAATTTAAAAAAAATATAAATTCTTGGAGTGGACCTAACCCCTTTTGCAAACAAACTCATCTGAAGAGGGTATACCGGGCATGGTGGCTCAGTAGTAGAGCGTCCGCCTCATGAAAGGTAGGTCGTGGGTTCGATCCCCGGCCGAGTCATACCAAAGACGTATAAGAAATGGGACCTTCTGCCTTCTTGCTAGGCGCTCAGCTTTTAGATTGGAGAAGGCTAATAATGACATGCTATGTTATGCAGGGCCCGCTGGAGGAGAAGTCTTATGATTGAAGTGGCTACCCTGGGTAAATAAAACGATATTATTTTTAAGAGGTCATTTGTCAAAACGGGCTAGGTCCATTTTTTCACAACTTTTTATTGTTTTCTGTCTCAAAACCTTAAGATTTTTAGTCGTTTTGATGATACCAAAGAAAATTTGAAATTCACAATAATACGTGATTGTGAATAAAAGGAGCAAGGAAAATCATTTTTTTAATTAAAATAGATTGGATTCTTTTCTGTTTTTTTTTTTTGTAAAAGGGGTTAGGCACACAATGATAATTTTATTTTATTATGTAGAAAAAAGTGAATACAGGTAGATTTCTTTTATACCCAATTTTATGTTCACATGATCGGGTAATACACCAAGACAATTTAGTTTCTCATAAGAATATTGCAGTGAGAATAAAAAAAAATATTTTTTTCTGGGAATGGTCCAAAGTGGACCTAACCCATTTTGCAACCAAACTCTTCTTATTATAAGTCTTTAAATTCTTCGGATTTATTATCGAAATTCAGAAACTGCCTTGCTTTGTATTCTTTCCCGGTCAGTGTCTGCATTTCATTCATTATTTCATTGAAAGTTTCTTTTTTCTCAGAGAACCGTGACACAGATCATATCAACAGTCCCATTCACTAGTACCTGTTTATAGCTGTTTCGTCAACTCCAATGTTGTCCACTCGCCACAATTGTCTAATCTTATATCGCCTACCATCAATTTGTCCACTATCCACATCGTCCAATTACCCATTCGTCCAATTATAATTCTTTCCAATGGCCAGTTGGTCTAATAAGTTGGTCCGATGACCGGGGTAATAATATGTCTGTAAAGCGCTTAGAGACACCGTTCCGATGTATTAAGCGCTATATAAATGCGGAATATTATTATTATTATTATAACCATTTTGTCTATTATGATTTGGTCTAATCTCGTTTTACATGTATTTTGCCCATTGGTCCAATAGTGATTCTAAGAGCGAACAGGTATTATAAAGGCAAATAGTCTAATGGCCACTACTTCCATTTCGTCTATTATCCAATTGGTCTAAATGCAGTCGGTCTACTATAGTCTAAACCTATTTCGTCTAACACTTATTTGGTCTAATCACCAATAGGTCCAATTCCAATCTCGGCCAATCATTATTTCGTCCAATATTCATTTCATCTACAACCATAGCTAATACTAGCAGCCCCCTATGTGCACGGTGCCTGTGTATTGCTGACTCAACTCCAGTAGCACTCGTGATTTCTTATTAATCTGCACCTGATAACTTTTTATATAATTGTAGACTGTTTTCATGCAACAAATAGCTGTTATTGTAATTATTATAATTATTAATTACCATTCTTATTTACTTTCTTTATTACTATCATTATTTATTATTATTATATGATAATGAATATCAATTTTATTGTTATATCCACCCATAACTTAAGTCATTTAGTGGGCGCGTGTCCAATAGCCACATATCTTGACATAATAGAGGTTCCAATGACCACGTCATTGAAAGGATATGTATCTCACTAATAAAATAAAGTAAGCACGAAGCGCGAGCTGAAAATGTGTGATATTCAGAACTATAATAAGGACACTATAAGCAAATAATCCTGATAAGTACTAGTATCTCTTTAAACAACAATGTGAGCTCGGAGCCTGAGTTAAAAATTTGGGCATATAAATTATCAACCCCAAACACGGACATTTTAAGGACTATTTTTTCAGGAATTTATGAAGAGCATACATATTTCATCGTATTCACATGATGCAAGTGCCAAGCGCGTGCCGAGTTATTTTTTTAGAATTACATCTATACACACTTTTGTAGTATTGTAATAATGAACATGATACGTTTCTTACTCACTAATCGAATATTGCGAGCGCGAAGCGCGAGCTGAAATCGTTTTATATTCAGACCTGAAGAGGGGCAATCTCAGACTTGTTTGTAGAAACACTTGAAGAGCAGACACATCTCCCCATGACCTAAGTAAGGACTGGAATGTTTTATGAGACAATTACATATGTCACAACTTAAAATACTAAAAGCGAGGAAATAAATTTGATGTATATTGAATTGAAAACGGAATGTTTTAGTACCATCTAATGCCATTGAACAGGGTGATCTATCTCATTAAACAGACAATGCGAGCACCAGGAGTAACAAACACATAGGCCCTTAACAAATAATTTTTCATGAAGTAATGAAAACTATATCTAATGTAACATAATGTAATTTTGAATGATATAATATAACATAATAATAATATGCAAAAAAATATTATTGCCCAATTTCATTTCTCTTTCAGTCTCCCCTTTTTTTCCCTTTGCTCATTCCACCCCTGAGTAATTACCATCATTATGTTTCACATCATTTTTTATGATGTGATAATTTTAAGGTATAATTAGCTAGTTTTTTGTCCGCCCCCGCTCTGAGCTCGGATAGCGCAACGTATTTGTGTTAGACAAAATGGCTAATGGACCCATTGGCTATCAGACTTACTACTTATTTGGGCAAATTGGGAATTAGACGAGATGGTTATTAAACGATTTGGTTGTTAAACTAACTGGTTATTGGACCTATTGTGTGGTGGACGAAATGGCAGTTTGACAAGTTGACGACTTGGATGTGGACCAAATGATATTAGCCGTTTCGATAGCGACAAGGATCCTGGTCTAGATGACTGTTATCTCAAAATTATTAATATTCTCTTGTCATCGAATTTATTAGCGAACTTTTATGTTACGTATTTAATTTATCACTATCTTCATTCATATTTCCACATAAGATAAAAATTGCAAGGCTTCTCCAATATTCAATAGTGTTGACAACGAACGGGTCAGTAACTACAGACCCATTTCAATCCTTTCTATATTAAAAAAAATGAAAAGGTAATTTAAAAAAGAACTTACGATTTTCTTGAAAAAAACAAGTCGTTTTGATTCTCACTTTGGTTTCCGTAGTGGCCATTCAACCTAAATGGCTCTACTTGAACTAACAAACAAAATAGTCGAGTCTTTTGAGTACAACTCATTCGCAATAGGAATATTCATCTGTTCATTGATCTGTCAAAAGCGTTTGGCACAATTGATCATACTTTACTTTTGTCAAAAAGATGACCTTTGGTATCTTTACAGTAGAACAGTCCTTGCCCCTTTTTTCACATCTTGCAAATCGTAAACAATGCATCATATACAATTGTGTTCAGTCTGAATATAAGACAATTGTACGTGGAGCATTAAAAGGGTTACTGCACACTTCTGTTCGTTATATTTGTCAATACTATATATATATATATATCGTTCTTCCAACCTCCATTCCTTTATCATGTACACTATAACGACACAAACATTTTATGTTCCAACAAAAATCTGTAGCACTTTTTTGAAATTGTCAATACTGAACCAATCAATTTATGTAGACGGTTTAAACAAACTGACTATCAATTCTAAAAAAATGTAATACATAATATTTCATAACCCTACTAGGCATGTGAATATTAATCATATAGGCCTGTAGGCTGTTAGCAGGTTTAAATAAACCCTAGTCTGAAGTTAGCACATTGCCTACTGGAATCTGGTGATCCCTGTACAAACCATATGGGAATTACACAAAATCAGTAGTCAGTAGGTTAACCCTGTTTTAAATTAAACTCCTCTAAGCCTCACCTCTGGTCTAAATGTGGTTTAATTCGTCACCCACATGTGGTAAGATTTTTTTCAATTTAGTTTATCTATATTTTTGTTAGTTACTGAACATTGCACTCCCAAACTAAATTCAGTTTTTGTCTGGCCCGCATAGCAAAGCGAGACTATTGGCGCCGCTTTTCCGACGGTGATGGCAAAGCACAGTGAGTTGAAAGTGCGCCAAAACTATATTCCGTGTTATATTTTTTACCTTATCCTGTTAAATAGGGGTAAATTCGGGCGTCGAATCGACTGAACATAAGTTAAAGCCGATACGACGTCACCTTGATACCAGATTTTGATTGGCTAAATCTAGCTGTGAAAAGACAAATGACGCTAGACAATGTGTTGGATATCAACTTTCTGTCAAGTTCTATTTTAAGATTGACTTGGGTAATTGTTGCTTTATGCTTCTCACATGCCTTAAACATGTGTATGAGATCCTGAAAATATTTTTAGGGCATCAAAAGTATCATTGAATGAATAAGATACTTTAAAATCTGAAAACATTAACTGTCCTTTATCAAGCTGTGTAGACTTTGGTAAAATGCAGAGTATATGCCATCACGAATGTATCACGATGAGAAGGGGTTTTGGCTATTTTTTTTTCTGCAAGTAGCTTTTAACTCTGGACGAGGGGTGAGTAGCCATCATGCGTTATCATTTTTGCTTACATTATGCCCGGAATTAATATCATTTTCAAGGAAGGGCAGGGGAATCGACCCAGGTTCGACCTCGCCGTGCAAAAATGAATGAAAATGTACACCCCATGCGGTGCGCTGCGATGACTGCGCGTTATTATTACGATTTTTTTACAGTGTGAAAGGGCGGATATTGAACCTACCGCCCTCTGATATGGTAAAGAAATCGAAAATTTGAATGATGATTCAAGTGAAAAATAAGGCTAATGACGAATATTTAGCACGTGTGAAACGAAATTATAACATGATTAGAATCACAAACGCCTGCAATCATCATTACAATAATGATCCAAGATTCACGTGTGAAAAGGCCCTACGTCGACTCTGCAATATACACTATGCAAATTGCAAACGAAGGGTCTCTACCTGCAGTCTAGGTTACACTTCGTGATTCCGAAAGACGTAAATTGCCTATACCTCGATGTTCGTTAATCCGAAAACGTAAAAGGGTTCATTAATTCGAATATTTGTGGCGTTACTCCGAAGCTTTCGTTTACTCCGAAGGTTCGATAATCCGAAAACGAAATAAGGTTCGTTGTTCCGAATGTTCGTTAATCCGAAAACGAAATGAGGTTCATTGTTCCAAGGGTTCGTTAGTCCAAAAACGAAATAAGGTTCGTTAATCTTCTCGTTTTTGGACTAACGAACCTTCGGAATTACGAAACTCAATTCATTTTCTGATTAACGAACCTTCGAAATTACGAACCTCACTTCGTTTTCGGACTAACGAACCTTTGGAACAACGAACCTCATTTCCTTTTCGGCCTACGAACCTTCGGAAATACGAACCCTTCAGAAAAACGAACCTTCGGAATATCCGAACCTTCGGAATATTACGAAGCTTCGGAATTACGAATGTATGCGGCAGTCTAAGTAGGACCCATATTGATTGATACTTGCTGAGATAATTCCTCTTGTAGCTTCAAAAAGCTAAACAGGAATGATCTTCGCAATATGTCGTGAAAGATTGGTGTTAGTAAAGATCTCTTTTTACAATGAAAGGAGACTGCGATGTGCAAGAAAAAAACATGGATACATCTTAAAAAACAAGAGATCCGGTTGGAGGCTGCCGATTTGTAATGATGAGAAGCTCAGCCTCCCTTGAATGCTGGTAGACCTGTTTTGTGTACAACTTCGCCAGGCAGGTGGTTCCATATTCGGATTGTCCTTGGGAAGGAGGAGCATTTGTATGAATCTAGTGACGATTTTGGCATAACAAATTTCAGTAATTGGTCCTTCCTTGCAAGATATGTTGCCGGTGTGACTATAGAGGGCATTGGCATGTTGACTAGTCTGTAGTGAAACTTGAAACAAAAACATGATAAAAGGTTAGGTGAACTCCCGTCAATATAATTGAATTTGTGGTAGGGTCCATGGTCATAGCTAGTTACTTGCTTCTGGGAATACATCCTTCAAAATAGTATTGTAATTAAAAAAAAAATCAAAACAGGTTGGGTGCTGGTAACTCGTAACACACAGAACGTGAGAAAGCACGTGACGGCATTTTTTTACAGCGTACTGTACTGGAATAAAACCCATGAACTTCATGGAATACCAGGCTTACATGTACATGTGTGTGATTGTTATTGGCTGAATATTGATGTTGTATCGTAGTAATTATGCACGTACATGTACATGCTTATTCAATTTGTACATGTACTGTTCACACCTACCGTATAGAGGAGTCTGATGTACAAATCATTCACTCAGGCTATTAAGGGTCTGAGTGCAAAGCCTAGAATGACTTGTTTGCTGAAGGCCTAGTAGGATTGGGGTCAGTTACAAGGCAATTGATCAATGACGTATTTAATTACATTTTCTGAGTAATTGAAATTGCATTTGAGATTTTGAAAGGGAAAGTAATTGTAATTGTATTTGAATAAAATGTAATTGACTTCAATTACTGTCAATAACATGTACTTTTCATTACACTCAAGTACTACTTAATTTATGATTTACTTTAATGACCTGTTTCATTTCAACTGATCTAGAATCAACGAGTTTAAAGGTAAATGCTGGTTTTGGTAACGATATCAAAATGAGTTCGTACAGAATCCAATGAGATGACCACCAAAGTGTCTGTTTGTATAAATAAAACGCATGTGCCAAAAAATTTTTTGGAAGAAATTGTGTAATTGCTGAGAAATCAGCAAATAAGCACAGTATTCGGGTAGGGCGTCGGGCCCGACGCCCTAAGCAATAATTATACATTGTCCCACGTGCGCTTATCTGTGTTGGGGTTCTTCGGTGTGAACATTTTTCAGCGTAGATTTCAAGATTTCACAAAGTTCAGTTAATGTAACTGTACAAGATCTAGATCCTCGATGATATACTGATAATTAAGCCTTGTTTTACAAACTTTCTCATGAAATTAGTGTTTACTGCAACTACTGGAATTTCTCTTTAATAGGTAGAATCCATTTTATTGCAGAAAATTAATTTCGATGTCTTTTATACAACAAGTGGAATGCCTCTGGCCGTCTCACCTGCATCACGCGGTTCAATATAGCAGCAGTGCTGACTTTGAATACTACTCTAACTCGCACAAGATGTTCAGTGATACATGGTTACTCTTATGTCCACTTTTTATGAACGAGACCAATAAACTTACAGAGATATGATGGTTATTCAACAAAAAAACCCAACATGGCCAAAGTTCATTGACCATACATGACCTTTGACCTTGATCATGTGACCTGAAACTCGCACAGGATGTTCAGTGATACTTGATTACTCTTATGTACAAGTTTCATGAATCAAATCCATAAACTTTCATAGTTTTGATGGTAATTCAACAGATAAACCCAATTCGGCCAAAGTTCATTGACCTTTGACCTTGGTCATGTGACCTGAAACGCGCACAGGATGTTCAGTGATATTTGATTACTCATATGTCCAAGTTTAATGAACTAGACTAATAAACTTTCAAAGTTATGATGGTAATTCAACAGATACCCCCGATTCGGCCAAAGTTCATTGACCCTAAATGACCTTTGACCTTAATCATGAGACCTGAAACTTGCACAAAATATTCAGTGATGCTTGATTACTATTATGTCCAAGTTTCATGAATCATATCCATAAACTTTCAAAGTTATGATGGGAATTCAACAGATATCCCCAATTCGGCCAAAGTTCATTGACCCTAAATGACCTTTGACCTTGGTCATGTGACGTGAAACTCATGAAGGATATTCAGTGATACTTGATTAACCTTATGTCCAAGTTTCATGAACTAGGTCCATATATTTTCCAAGTTATGATGACATTTCAAAAACTTAACCTCAGTTTAAGATTTCGATGTTGATTCCTCCAACATGGTCTAAGTTCATTGACCCTAAATGACCTTTGACCTTGGTCATGTGACATGAAACTTTAATAGGATGTTCAGTAATACTTGATTAACCTTATGGCCAAGTTTCATGAACTAGGTCCATATACTTTCTAAGTTATGATGTCATTTCAAAAACTTAACCTCAGGTTAAGATTTGATGTTGACGCCGCCGCCGCCGTCGGAAAAGCGGCGCCTATAGTCTCACTCTGCTTCGCAGGTGAGACAAAAATTGTGAATTTTAAGTCCAAAATATTACTTTTCAGAGTTTTAACATAGTAATTCAGGTATATTTTTTCCGTACATATTACAGGACTATACCTTTCGATGCTGATTTCGGTAAAATATTCGATCGGCAACTTCAATGTATCAACATGCTACATGATGCATTTTGAATAATTTTAATGAATTTTATAAACGAGCACTGAAGAACAAGTATAAACGATAAGCTTGAAATTTTGTTTATATTGATTTCGCAGAAATTTGACAATGTAGATGCATTTTGAATAATTGTAATGAATTATCTTGCCAAGTTTACTTATAAAACGTTATATGTCGACATGGCGAGATATGAAGTGTCTAAGACCGGGCAAGAGTCAACATATCTCGTCAAGTTGACATATAACTTTTTATACGTCGACTTGACCAGATAAATCTGGCCAAGTCGTCAAACCGATGGCACTTTAAAAGCTCCGTAAGTGTCAGTAGCCCCTTTCACAATTGACGTACGACCTGTTTACGACCGCCTGCAACAGTTTTTTTCTTGTTGTTGCACGATCGATCCCTCGGTGTCTTGCGAGCACTCGCAGTCGTTGTAGACGATCGCACGAACTCGAGGTGGTCGTGACTGGTCGCATATTAAATGTTAGCATGTTCAAAATCCAAACGCGATCAAATACGATTGATTCACTAGCATCAGGTCGTACCATCGGTCGGGCGATCCTAATGTGAATGTTGTTCAACGTTGTACGACTTGATACGAGAGGTGGCACAACTAAGTATAGTCGCATTTAGTCGACTGGAGGTCGTACAACACTTGTACATGTACTAGAGACCTACAGAGACCAGTCTTGCGACTGGGTGTGATAATATAAGACTGTTGCAAGACCGATCGAAATTACGGCTGTCAACATTCCACTACCGTTGCATTCGCATGTATGCGACCGTTCAGCCCCTTTCACAATTGACGTCCGACCAGTTTACGACCGCCTGCAACATTTTTTTCTTGTTGTTTCACGATCGATCTCTTGGTGTCTTGCGAGCGCTCGTACTCGTTGTAGACGGTCGCACGGACTCGAGGTGGTCGTGACTGATCACATCTGAACTTTGAACATGTTCAAAATCCAAGCGCGATCAAATACGATCGATTCACTCGAATCAGGCCGTACGCGGGGTCGTACCATCGGTCTGGCGATCATCGTGCGAGTGTTGCTCAATGTTACTCGCAATCCCTCCTGCAACACTCGCATTTGATCGCACGAGCACAATAAGAGCATATGTGACTTACTCGTGCAACGGGGTTTACTGGTTGTTTTTATTGTACGAAAGCTGTTGCAACTGTGAAAGCCTCAGAGCGATCTTATGAGATGACTAGCGATTGATGCCTGTTGCAGCCTGTCGCACGACCAAAAGGTCGCAAATGGTCGTACGTTAATTGTGAAAGGGACTTTAAGCCCCTTTTACAATGGACGTACAACCTGTTTACGAGCGCCTGCAGCATTTTTTTTTTCCTGTTGTTGCACGATCGATCTCTTGGGGTCTTGCAAGCACACGCAGTCGTTGTAGACGATCGCAAGAACTCGAGGTGGTCGTGACTGGTCGCATCTGAAATTTGAAGATGTTCAATATTCCATTCCCTGAAACTGCTGAGATTACATGACACTGATATACCTCGGCAATGTAGTCATGAAAATAATCAAATTCTCAAATTCCTCCAAAATTTCTTGACCTTTTTAAGCATGGATCAAGTATACATAGCTTTCAGACAAGTTCATCTAACATAATATCCGGTAGACAGTACCTGAAATATGGAATGACCTTCCTGGTTATATTAGAAACTCTTTGTCAGTAAATAACTTTAGTAACTACAAGGTCAAGAAAATGATTGTTTCACCTTATGAATATTGAGTTCTTTCACATTTTGCGCTTCTATTTATTTTATTTCTATTTTTATCTTATTTGAGTTAATATGAACTATTTGCAATCGTTGTTGCTGCCCTTTTTCACATCAACATTTTGTAACAGGCCTACTCACTTGTTGCTTAGGTAATTCATGCCCGCTCTCCTGCTCACTTCTACCTCTCTCGATCCCTTCCCTTGCCTTTCTTCCCAGACCTTCTTCTTTTCTCGTTTTGTATTTATATTGCATTTGTGTTACAAGCATATCCCGCTATAAGGTTTTGCGTTAAAGAGAAATTCCAGTAGTTGCAGTTAACACTGATTTCATGAGAAAGTCTGTAAAACAAGGCTTAATTGCCAGTATATCATCGAGGATCTAGATCTGGTACAGTTACATTAACTGGACTTTGTGAAATCTTGAAATCTACGCTGAAAATGTTCACACCGAAAATCCCCAACACAGATAAGCGCACGTGGGACAATGTATAATTATTGCTTAGGGCGTCGGGCCCGACGCCCTACACGAATCCCGTGCTTATTTGCTGATTTCTCAGCAATTACACAATTTCTTCCAGAATCCTTTGGCACATGCGTTTTATTTATACAAACAGACACTTTAGTGGTCATTTCATTGGATTCTGTACGAACTCATTTTGATATCGTTACCAAAACTAGCATTTACCTTTAAGGGAATAGTGCCTTCTTTTGTTAACAAATCTATCATATATTTACAGCTTTTTATAATAAATTATTTTGTATGGATTATATTGTCAATTGATATCCATGAACCTGGCTACGCAGGGTTATCCTTGTCCAGGGGGGGGGGGGGGGTGGCTGTGACAATGCTCAGCAGCCTCAGTAACAATACACTTATCCTCCATGGATGGGCCCTGTTGATATCTTATGAAAATGGAAGAAAATAAAGGTTCATTTGAATTGAATGGAATGGAATTGAACTGTGCAGTAAATACGAATAAGAATAATGATTAAAGCTGGAGTTGTGAGGCGCTTTTCACCATTCACTTTGCCTTGGCTGAGTGCAGCATAATATGGGTTCCTCTCCTCCTGACAAGGGTGGTAATCTATACAAGCAT